>NC_071654.1:1356521-1399971 GCF_014839835.1 Dryobates pubescens | reverse complement strand
GACATAGCCTACCAAAAAAAAAAAAAAAAAAAAAAAAAGGTGTGAACAAAAGGGTAACAAATGCAAAGAACAAAAATTTTAAAATGGTAAACAAAAAGGTATCAAGTGTAAAGAAAAAGTTTAAACATAGAAAAAATAACAGGTACAAAAACTTTGGATACAAAAAATAGAGTACTAAATAACAGAATAATAAACAATAGAGTATTAAATAACAGAGTAATAAGAAGAGCAACAATAAAATTAAAATATTAAAAACAAAATGACAAACTAAAAAATCATAAGGATTGCTGAGAAAATAGCTGTTAACAAAAATGTAAGAATTGCTAGTAATAAATAAAAGATAAGGATTATCAAGACTACTAGGTTAAAACAAAAACTCTGTAAAAAGAAGACGTCAAGAAAGTTAAAATGCACAATAATAATAAAAGGAATTAATAGAAAAGCAGGTTACAAAATATAATAAAAAGGCAAAAATACAAATAAAAATAGAAAATAGATTAAATGAACTAAACATGCAAAAAAAAAAAACAATTGAAGAATATAAGATCAAACAAAATAAAGGATTAAATACTGGATTAGAAAAAAAAAGGGTTAAAAATAAAAGGTGATTAGAATAACAAATTAAAATACAGATTAAAAACTGCAGCAAAATACAAATAATAATTAGGAAAGTAAACAAGAAATAAATTTTAAAAACAAATGACAAGTAGGTCGCCTCAAGCTTTCTTTCCTGCTACCTGCAATCATCGCAATAAACAACGGCAGAGGAATCAAGACCATGAGGACACAGCATCTCCCATGAAGCTGAACATCAATCATCTGGGATCACAAACGCCATTCAGAAGAATGTACCATGGCATCATGTGAATTAGGACTGAATATTATGGTTGTTTGATAACTTTGTCTTCTCTCTTGTTAACTAGGGATAAAGTTTCATCTTTACATTTCACCAAACAAAAAAAAAAGGGGGGCAAAGGAGAGAATACCCCCACAGCAGAAAAAATTAGCTCATGGTAACCCTAGAGATGCTGTAACCCTAGAAACATCAACCCTAGAAGTGCTGTAACCCTCTCACCACAAGACACACAGCACAACTGTCATGAAAATGACAGTCAGCAAACCTGCTTAGCACTGACCTCAACGACTGTCACGATGACCCAAGATGTCAACAGAAAGCATCTAACTTCTAACCGAGTGTCGTGACTGCTTAACTGTTGTGTGAATGTGAAGAGATCAGAATTACTAGGATGAGCAAAAACACGTTATTTTGTATAATTTTATATTGGACAAAGCAATGAAGCTCCTTTTGCTCTCGCTGTTTACCTGCAGATTTCTGTCTGTGAAGCTAGAGCCTGGCCAGATCTACCTTTACAGATTAAAGAAATCTTGCTACCATTAAACAATTGATGATTTTTCACCATCCTAGAGAAAATAAAAATGCAACATACCCCTAAAGCAGATTGTAAAAGAGTGCTAAGGATTGCATTTGTGTCTTAATCTCTGTGTGCAATGTGTTCAGGCACAATCAAGTCTTCTCTGTCAATAAGTGAAATGTAAAGATTGGAACTATTAAGATCTAAGTTCTTCTTTACAATGTCTGTCATCTTTGACCATGGATTATGCCAACGCTGTTAGAACTATTCTAACCAGTTCAACTTAAGCACCGTGCCCTGTATGGGTGACATGGGCCAACGTGACAGGCAGTAACAAATCCTGTTTGAGCTTATAGACAGTGGGTTATACAATTGATAAAAGAAGTTTTAAGGTTTTTAGGTATCATTGTATTAATTTTGATTATTGTTAAGCCTGATTGTATTATGTAAAGTGTTCGAAGAATAACCCTTAAGGCCTTATTTGTAAAAAAATAAAAACGGGGGAATTGTTGCGGAATGGCTTGCAAAGACATGGTTCTATGGAACAATGGTTTGAACAAGTATGTAGGCCGGACTCCATCTTGTTATTTACTGCTCACAGTAAGCTAGTGTGTTGATGCAGCCAGGCCACCATGGCCTTGTAGCTGTGCTTGCAGCTGCCTGCAAAGGATAACAGGATACCAAAGCAAGGTCATTGCGCCTTTGTAGGAGATAACAAGTAAAGAAGAATGTAAAACAGAATTCTTGTGATTATCTCATCAGGATGTGAAAGCAGGATGTTTAACCGCATAAGGTGGGGTTGTCAGCTAGGCTACTGTATATAAGGACTGTCTGATGCTCAATAAAGTTGGGTTTCATTGATCATATTGATCATTGTTGACCCCTTCTTGCGGCAGTAAAACTTCATTTGAATAAAGGGAGAGTCCACAGGACAATTCCCTGTGGGTTCTCTCTCATTACTGAAGGCACAGCTCACCTTTCATCCTCCATTTCTGGGTGCAGATTTCCCTCTCCCTTTCCCCACTGGCTCAGGTACTCAGGATTTAGTCTTTCCCCAAACCCCTGCTACATGTCCCCCTTCACACGAACCCTCCCTGCTTCATACATCCTATGCTCATTTAAATTAGGTTCTCCACTTCTCTGGGTGGAGAAGTTAATATTCAGTAGTCTGTTAAGCCTGTGCTCTGGCCTAAAAGTTCAGCAGTTCAGGCTGTGTTCAGTGTCTGCTCTCTTCGGACAGACCCCTACTGATTTACAGCAGGGTTCAAGGGAAGGGACTTAGCAGAGGCCCCTTTGTGATTTGCATACACACAGAGAAGGTGAACTGTCTGGGTCCTCCCTTTCTCTTCCAACTCCCTCTTAGCCAATTCTTCCTTTGTAAAGACACTACCTCCTTTTGATCCCATCAATCCCTCCTCTTCTGGCTTTAATAATTGCCTTTACAAAATTCATTCCCCATTAACTTAATCCTTTCCTCTTGGCTCATTTCTGATGTTGGTCTTATTTGCAGATACATCATACTGCTCTTTTTTGTAGCCTTTTCTGGCTCACTTGAGATGGCTACAACCTGCACCTGCCTGACTGCAGGATGGATAAGCCATACAAAGCAGGGTATCAGACATGGTAGAAAGATTAGAGCTGCTGTTGCACAGAGAGAGAAGAATGACACTCGTTTGACCCACGGCCCACCAGGCAACCAAGACAATGTGTCCCATTCCAGTCCTTTCCAGGTTTGCACTGGTCCATGAGCTATTTCCCTGCTGTTGGTGGCTATATTTATTGCTGCTTCCCCATTGTCCTCAATCTTTAGGCACCAATCAGATGTATTAAACTTTCCACATCCACCTCCTTCCTCAGCTAACAGACAGTCTGGAGAGTCCATTTTGGTGCATTGCCTCTCACACCTGAGTTTGGTGTTTGGCTAATAGTACCAGGCCCAAGGCAGTCTCATTGCTGTTGAGTTCCACCACAGCCTGTAATGGAATTATTCTGTTCAGCATAGATTGGAGTTCCATGTCCCCAACTACCATTTTGATCCCAGGCTGCAGGTCCACAGGTCTCTGTTATTCTTTGGGGCAGCCACTCATCATCACCCCACACCTGATGTGGTGAAGAGGTTATTAATTTATGAATTATGAAATATGAATTATGAAAATATCATTTTTATTAATATTATAAAATTGTTAATAACTGATGAATCACCAACTTATATACATGTTCTAGTGCATGTTCGTGAAATAGGTCCCATAAATGGCTTAGTATTATGATTAGAACTTATTTGAACTAATTACATCTTATTTCTGTATTTATATACAAGAAGGGTGCAGCTCCGCCGCTTGGCCACTAGATGGCGACTCGACAGGATGTGACGGCTTCTGGCCGAGTTGATGGCAAGGCTCAGTTCTGTTCGGGGCCGGTTTGAGGCTTGGCCCTTGCGGAGCTGGTTCGCAGGAAAGGGCGGGCTGGCAGGGCTGGTCCGGAGATGGGCTGGCCCTCAGAGTCGACCCGTACCACAGGGTGGGACGACGGCTGCCGGCAGGCGTGCCCGGGGGACGCAGCGGCACGTGGATCTGTAGAGGCGGCCCCGGGAGTCAGCTCGCATGAAAGGGGCAGGCCCGACTTGGGGTCGGCCCGGCGCGGCAGGTTCCCGGGACCGAGGGATACAGCCTCGGAGACAGGAATGCGGCTGCGAAAAGCGGTGGCTCCTCGTTCGCTGGGCTTAAAGCAACAGTAGAGCACTCGGGCGATCCCGGGGTTCAGTGCAGTGTAAGCACGAACGCTGCTTAAGTAGCCCCTGGAGTTTAACAGGGTTCAGAGCAGCACGTAGCGCTCTTCTCTCCCACTACGGTGGGGTTAAACGACTGCGTGGACGACCAGGGTGGGTCAAGTCCTTCTTCCCCAGCAACTGGGCAGATCTTACCCTCGGGGGTTGGTCCAGTACATGCGGTGGCGACGGGGGTCTCTCTCCCGGTCAGTGTGACTGGCTATGGCAATGCTGGCTCCTTAGCTCAGCGCAGTGTCCTTCCTCTATGGAAATAATTCTTCCAGTCGCTTCTCACATGCAGATGCCTTGATATGCGTGCATGTATGTAACAGAAGCTGGACAACAATAAACTCAATTGCAGAGGCTGTGGCTCGGACTTACACTCGTGAGCAAGCACAGAGACAGAATGGAGGAGGAGGGCACTTGTTTACTAACTGGGGTAATACTTATAGAATCCCTCGAGGCTGGGTTTGACCAATGGGCATTCTCATAAACAACTGGCTTCAGCTTATGGGAAAACATGAAGCTAGAATTCTTCCGTATTTGGGGACTTCATGAGCACAGCATGCACCAGATGCATGCTAGCCTGGCTTTTGTCTTCCTCCTGAGGGAGGGGGAGCTCGCCCACATGCTGGGGCAAGATTCAGTATCTGGGCATAATGTGCCTTCACCACAATAACCCATCACAGTGTTCCATACCTTATCTTATCCTCAGGACCAATGGCCTCATTCAAAGACAGGCTGGGGTCTCACAGCACAGCTAGGACACAGGGCTGTTGGAGTTTGACTTCAGTGCTGCTGTAAAATCCCACAGCCTGAGCTTATGCTTCACCAGAACTGTTGAAGGAGTGTTAAACTGCTGCTGCTGCCTTCAAGTTCTGCAGGAGCCACAGTACCTTGGGAAAGCACTGCCCCTGAAATCCCTGTACCCAAACTCTGAGTCATAAACCAGGGACCAAGTCTGGTACTAGGATTGGGTCTAAACCCACTTGCACTTCTCTCTGCAGAGGAGGGTCCATGCTGAATGCTGTGACTCAACAGGAAGGTTTCCCTGACCCCCTTCAACTCCCAATCTCTCTGTAAAATCATTCCAGCCCAGCCCCGAGGAGATTTTCCTGTCACAATCATTCTAATCCCACCTCAAATCCAGGGAATTTTGTCTATTTCATCCATGTTGTACGTGTCAGAGTGAACCTTGACACCAAACTGAACCTGTTTGCATCTCTGTAACACCTTGCTGAAGTCCATCAGCTTCATTAACTGTGTCAAATTATCCTCCTGCTTCAGTCGAACTCTCTGTGGCGTTCCTGTTCTGAGTGAGGTGCACTTGGGCTCTGACTTGTTTCTCCAAAGCCCAGGCCATTTATGTCCTAAAAATGGCAACTCTTGCTTTGCTGTCAGGCTGTTGGGGGCTGGGTAAGGTGAAAACACCTCCCTGGTGTCTGTAGGTATCTGCAGCCCTGTGGAGAAGGCCTTTTGGATATTAGAATTAAAGAATCCTGGAACGGTTTGGGTTGGAAGGGACCTAAAAGAGCAACAAATCCAAACCCATGACCATGAGGAAGGACATCTTCCACCAGTTCAGATTGCTCAGAGTTCCTGATCCTGGACACTTCAGGGGATGAGGAATCATAGAATTGTTAGGTTTGGAAGGAACCACAAGGATCATGTAGCTCCAGCCCCCCTGCCATGGGCAGGGACACCTCACACTACATCAGGTTGCTCAGAGCCACAGCCAGCCTGGCCTTAAATACCTCCAGGGATGAGGCTTCCACCACCTCCCCTCAAGGGGAAGAACTTCCTAACATCCAATCAGAATCTACCCATTTCTAGTTTTGCTCCATCCCCCCCACTCCTTTCATTTCCTGACACCCTAAGAAGTCCCTCCCCAGCTTTCTTGTAGCCTCCTTCAGATACTTGAAGGCCACAAGAAGGTCTCCTAGGAACCTTCTCTTCTCCCTTTCTCTGGGTAACCTCTTCCAGTGTCCTGCCACCCTACCATAAAATATTTCCTCTTTCTATCTGATCTAGCTCTGCCTTCTTTCAGCTTAAAGCCACTGTCCTTTGACCAGGGATTTGGAGGCATCTGACATATGACCACAAGGTAGTGGCTGAAGCCCCTGAGCCCAATGGTGTGGAGAATGAGAGGAGCAGCTTGAGAGTGCTTGGAGACATGAGAAGATTTCCTGACTAGTGAAGAGCAGCATGAGAAAGAAATAAAGCCACAAAGTGGAGCAGGAGAGGTCCAGACTGGAGATGAGGAGAAAGAAATGTCACTGCCAGGGCAGTGCTGTGGTGCAAGATGTCACCCAGAAGCACCCAGGATCATCTCTAGACTTGATATTCCAAGCAAGAGCCAGGGAGGATGGAGAGAGAGCAGCAAAGGAAGGTGCCAGCAAGGTGGGGCAGCTGGGTGGGTGACTACAGCCTGCAGGGAAAGAGGCTCAGCTGATGCAGCAGCAGAGGACAGCCTGAGGGGCAGATGACAGAGGGCTGTGCAAGAGCTGAAAGGCTCCTGGCAGAGCCAAGCTCTTCCTGCCTTGGGTTCTGGCTGTGGTCTGTGGCACTGATGCCTCTGAGGAGACAGCTCATCCTTCCAGGCCTGGGGCGTCATTGCCTCCTTGTCCATCCTCAGGAGCCTGGGGGTGGGGGGTGGGGGGTGTTGTGCTATAGTCCTGCCCTTGGCATTGGTCCTCTTCACATCTCACTGCTCCAGGAATCACCCTGAGGGGTGAGTGAGGGACAGGATCTTCCTGTCCAGGAGCCAGGGCTCAGGGCTTGACCCTTTGCATTAATGAAACACCTCCAGGTTTGCTCAGCATCAGAAACATCTTCCTCTGCTTGTCCTGACCTCTCAGCACTGCCTCCAGTTCTCTGCTCCAACCACAGCCTGCAGACACTTTCCCAGCAGTGTCCTCACTGGGATCCACAAACAAGAGAAGAAACTTCAGAGTTTGAAAGTGACTTCAACTTCTGGAGAGATTTCATCATCTTCCTCTCAGTCTCTGATGTTTACCTGGCACCAAAACCACCAGAGGGTTATTACAATGCCCTTGGGTTGGTCCTCTGCTGCTCAGCTGGGCTGAGCTCCATGGCTGGAGGGAGCTGCTGGAAAGTAGGCAGCAATGAAAAGTGTCAGCTGCGGACAGGAGCAGCTCCTCTGCACTGCACAGCAGGGCTGAGGGCACTGCCAGTGGATCCCAGCAAGATGGAGAAGGCAAAGCGAGCTTCGAGGTGTCCAGGAGGGTGACTGAGAGCAGACAGGAGGAGAAGTCACTGCAGTCCCTGACACGGTGAGTCTGTGGGGGCAGGGCAGCGCAGCTGCAGCTCCTGGAGGCATCTCCTAAAGCTGGCACAGCCACAGCTGGTGGGGGCTGGAAGGAAATCTTCCTGTCCAGAGGCTCTTTTCAGGCTTTTCTGAGGAGCTGTGGAGCCCTGGGGTGCAGGCAGGGGTGGTCAGGGCTGTCCTTCAGAGCAGGGTCCCTGCAGTGCAGGGGCTGTGTGCTGGGGCAGGGACTGTGCTGCCTGCCAGGCTCAGCTCTCAGCCTGCCCAGGAGCTCCACACAGTGCTGTGGGGAGAAGCTGTGAGTGGCAGGAGACAGCCCTGGCAGGGCAGGACAGGGCAGGGCAGGGCAGAGCAGCGCAGCGCAGGGTCCTCATGCTGTGCAGAGGGAGCTGTGCTGGCCAGAGCTGCTCACAGTCCTGGCTCACCCCTGGGCATTTCTGAGAGGGTTTCCAAGAACAAGATCAAGGCAGCATTTTCCTGGAAGGGAAGGAGTCTTGGCTTTGGATGTTGATCACCTTGGTGTGCTGGGTGGGCTCTGTGAGACTAGAGTTTAGAGTTTGTTTCTCCACTCTGCAGGAGACTCTCATTAGCCTTCGAGCTGCTCCTAAGCCCTGCACACCCAGAGCTGCCCCTGGGCAGTGTCCTGCTGCTGGGAGGGGTCTGCAGGGCAGAGCTGAGCACACAGCAGGTGGGATGGGATCTGTCAGCAGGGATGGGGAGGAGAGATGGGTACAGAGAAGCAGCTCCTGGCAGGGAGAGGTCCAGGCACAAGGCACTTATGCATGGAGAGAGAGATCTGGTGGCAGAGATGCCCTGGCAAGGGGGATCAGGCACCTCTGTGCCATTCTCTGCACTGCAGACTTATTTCCCAATGCAACCTTTTGCTCTCCTCTTCTACCCAGCAGAGGCAGTGCCATCAAAGCTATAGGCTCCAGGTCAGGAGTCTGGCATTGGCAGCTGACATTCAGCTGAAGGCTCCTGGAGCATGCACACAGAAGGAGGATAAAAGCTCTTCAGTTCCATCCTGTGAGCTGCAGAGAGCAGAGCTGGGGAAGGAGAAGGCTTCACCCCCAGCCCCTCTGCCTTTCTCTCTTCCCTTCATTGTCTCAGGACTCTTGCTCTGTGGCATTGCTGTTGGGATGTGGTCACTTTTTGCTCTGACACTGTCTCTGGAAGTCCTGCCCCAGGGAGTCCAAGCTGCATTGGAAGCTCTGATGAACATCCCACAGGTTAGGAGTGGTGGGGAATGAGCTGATCCATTCCTCATGCAGCTCAGGCAGGAGGTGTTCTATGAGCACTACAATCTTTACTATCAGAAAGAAGTGTGCCCTAACTTGTCACTGCCTTTCCCTCCTTGGACAGGTCTCCATGGCCAGAGGCAGCAGATGGCCAACAGCAGCTCCATCACCCACTTCCTCCTCCTGCCATTCCCAGGCACAAGGCAGCTGCAGCTCCTGCACTTCTGCCTCTTCCTGGCCATCTACCTGGCTGCCCTGCTGGGCAATGGCCTCATCATCAGCACCATAGCCTGGGACCACCACCTCCACACCCCCATGTACTTCTTCCTCCTCAACCTTGCGCTCATTGACCTGGGTGCCATCTCCACCACTGTCCCCAAATCCATGTCCAATTCCCTGAGGGACACCAGGGACATCTCCTACACAGGATGTGTCCTACAGTTTTTCTTTTTCATATTCCTAATTTCATCAGAGTATTTTCTCCTCACCACCATGTCCTACGATCGCTACATTGCCATCTGCAGACCCCTGCACTATGAGACCCTCCTGGGCAGCAGAGTTTGTCTCCACCTGGCAGCAGCTGCCTGGGCCTGTGGAGTTCTCACTGCTCTGCTCCACACAGCCAATACATTTTCCCTGCCCCTCTGCCAGGGCAATGTTCTGGACCAGTTCTTCTGTGAAATCCCCCAGATCCTCAAGCTCTCCTGCTCCAGGTCCTACCTCAGGGAGGTTTGGCTTATTGTGGCCAGTGCCTGTTTATTCTTTGTCTGTTTTGTGTTGATTGTGGTGTCCTATGTGCAGATCTTCAGGGCAGTGCTGAGGATCCCCTCTCAGCAGGGACGCCACAAAGCCTTTGCCACCTGCCTCCCTCACCTGGCTGTGGTCTCCCTGTGTATCAGCACTACCTTCTTTGCCCACTTGAAGCCCTCCTCCATCTCCTCCCCATCTCTGGACCTGGGGGTCTCAGTTCTGTACTCAGTGGTGCCTGCAGTAGTGAACCCTCTCATCTACAGCCTGAGGAACCAGGAGCTCAAGGCTGCCCTGAGCCAACTGATCCCTGGATGCTTTCAGAAGCAATAAACTCTTTGTCTTCTCCTGAAGAGCAGTTCTGATGTCACTCAGTGCAGGCCCAGCCTGGCTGCTCGAGTTCTGGCTGCTGCTGGGGCTGTTCCCCTTGTGAGAATGTTGTTGCCACACAAATGTCTTTCTTCAGAGCATTTCTGGTTCAGTGTTGTCCTGTTTGCTGTGACCCAGAGGCTGCAGACATGTGGAGCTTTGATCCCTGTGTGTTCAACACAATAAAGGACCCTCTAGGGAGTTGTTTCTCTGAGTTGCTTCCTCCAAGGCTTCTGTGGAGCTGCAGGGCAGTGCCTGTGTGCAGAGGTGGAGGGGCAGAGTCCCAGCACAGCAGCAGTGCCAGGGAGCCCCAGAGCTTGGGCTGTTCTCAGCTGCTCTTTCTGCCCTTCCACCCTCTGTGGTGAGCCTCTGTGCTGGGGCAAGTCCTGAGTGCTCTGGCAGCTTGTGCACTGTGCTGCTGTGTGACAGTGCTGGGCCTGCAGGCAGGGAGAGTCCAGGGCTGCTTGTGGGACAGAGCTGGGCTCCAGAGCAACACTGCCAGCAGAACAGGAGGTCTTATCCTGCCTTGTACCCCAACCCTTTCTCATAACAGACTGCACCTACTCAGAGCGCAAACTGGTTTCCCTGACCCCTTTCCAGTATAGACTCAGTCCAAACATGGTTCCTGTAACCCCTGTCAGTACAGATGTGGCCTCAGCCCATTACAAACTGGATCCTACTGTCCTCTAGCACTGCAGCCTGGGCTCCATCCCAGCACAGAATGTATCCCCTGGCTCCCTTCCCAGTACTGAATGCATCCATCCCAGTACAAACTTCACACCCTCATGCCCTCCTAGTACAGTTTGGGCCCTGTCCCAATCCAAAGAGGATCCCTTTAGTCCCTCCAGGTACACATTAGGCCTTGTCTCAATAAATGTTTTCAATCTGCAGGGAGATAGGGAGGAGTACCAACAGAACCTTGACCTTGGACTTCCAGAGGGCAAACTTCAGCCTCTTTAAGAAACTTATTTGTAAAGTTCCCTGGGTACCAACCCTCATGAACCGAGGGGTCCAGGAGGGTTGGACCTGCTTCAAACAGGAGCTCTTGAAGGCACAGGAACTGGCGGTTCCCATGTGCCGAAAGATGAGCCCAGGGGAAGGCGACCGGCCTGGATGAGCAAGCAGCTCCTGGAGGATTGAAGGGGAAAAAAAAGGCTGTATCACCTTTGGAAGGAGGGGAAGGCTTCCCCTGATATATTTAAAGATGATGTTAGATTATGTAGGAATAAAATGAGAGAGGCAAAGGCCCAGTTGGAACTGAAGCTGAACACCTCTGTCCAAGACAACAAAAAGCATTGTTACAAATACATTAACACTAAAAGGAGGGCAAGAAGAACATCCACTCCTTATTGGACCTGGAGGGGAACACGGTGACAGAAGACAAGGAAAAGGCTGAGGTCCTGAACACCTTCTTTGCCTCGATGTTTAACAGCAAGGTAGGAGTCCAGGATGAGTGGCCTCCTGACCTGGGCAATAGGGTCGGGAAGCAGTGTGATGCCCTGGAAATCCATGAGGAATTAGTTGGGGACCTGCTGAGCCACTTGGACACTCACAAGTCCATGGGACCGGATGGGATCCATCCTAGGGTGCCGAGAGAACTGGCAGATGAGCTGGCCAAGCCGCTCTCCATCCTTTTCCTCCAGTCCTGGCTCACTGGAGAGGTCCCAGATGACTGGAAACTGGCCAATGTGGTCCCCATCCACAAGAAGGGATGGATGGAGGAACCTGGAAACTACAGACCAGTCAGCCTGACCTCAGTGCCAGGGAAAGTGATGGAGCAGATTATCCTGGCAGCAATAACTGCACACCTGAAGGATGGCCAAGGGCTCAGGTCCAGCCAACATGGATTTAGGAAGGGCAGGTCCTGCCTCTCCAACCTGATCTCCTTCTATGATCAGGTGACCCGACCACAACCAGCTGGCGGCCAGTCACCAGTGGCGTCCCCCAGGGAACAGTGCTGGGCCCCATCCTCTTTAACATCTTCATTGATGATCTGGATGAGGGGGTTGAGTCAGTCATCAGCAAATTTGCAGATGACACCAAGTTAGGAGCAGATGTTGGTCAGTTAGAAGGCAGAAGGGCTCTGCAGAAGGACCTTGACTGACTGGACAGATGGGCAGAGTCCAACAGGATGGCATTTAACAAGTCCAAGTGCCGGGTGCTGCACTTTGGCCACAGCAACCCCAGGCGGAGCTACAGGCTGGGGTCAGAGTGGCTGAGAGCTCCCAAAGAGAGAGGGACCTGGGGGTGCTCATCAACAGCCGCCTAAACATGAGCCAGCAGTGTGCCCAGGTGTCCAAGAGGGCCAATGGCATCCTGGCCTGCATCAGGAATAATGTGGCCAGCAGGAGCAGGGAGGTCATTGTGCCCTGTACTCTGCATTGGTTAGGCCGCACCTTGAGTCCTGTGTCCAGTTCTGGGCCCCTCAGTTTAAAAAAGACATTGAGACACTTGAACGTGTCCAGAGAAGGGCAACAAGGCTGGGGAGAGGCCTTGAGCACAGCCCTGTGAGGAGAAGCTGAGGGAGCTGGGATTGTTTAGCCTGGAGAAGAGAAGGATCAGGGGTGACCTCATTGCCCTCTACAACTACCAGAAAGGTGGTTGTAGCCAGGAAGGGGTTGGTCTCTTCTGTTAGGCAATCAGCACCAGAACAAGGGGACACAGTCTCAAGCTGTGCCAGGGGAGGTTTAGACAGGTGGATGGAGGTGTGCATGCATGGATGTATTCATGGATGGGTGGTTGGAGTGCTTCTGGCACTCAGTTGTTGAAAATGATCCTCAGTATTGTTCAGAGGGAAAGTCAGAGCGAGTCGTTCGTCATTGGAATGTGCTACCCAGGGAGGTGGTGGAGTCACCATCCCTGGAGGTGTTCGGGAGGAGATTGGATGTGGCACTTGGTGCCATGGTCTAGTCATGAGGTCTGTGGTGACAGGTTGGACTCGATGATCTTTGAGGTCTCTTCCAACCTTGGTGATACTGTGATACTGTGATAAAGCTTTAGTAGATACAGGTGCCCAGAGTGCTCTGACACCATCAAACCATGAGGCTGGAACCCATCTGTGTTTCTGGTGTGACAGCAGGATCCCCACACCTGGATGTGTTGGAAGCTGAGTACTGGGACACAAGCCACAGTTTGCCTGCACTTGGAGGCATGGAAGGAGTCACTGTGTACATATATACTGTGACCGTTTGAGGCTGTGCCTTTAAGAACACTGCTGGAACACACTGGCTAAATGTTTTCGGTACTAGAACCAAAACATTCTGATATTCTAAACAAATTTCATTGGTTGATAGACAAAAATGCAGCTTTAGATTGTGAAGCAGTTGAAAAAATTTTTTTTCTTCAGTTCAGTTCGGTTTGGGGAGTTGGGGAGTTGGAGTTTCAGCCAGTTCTCCCTGCCTGCTTCTTCTGCGAACTGCTGGAGTTGGCCTTCAGATAAGCAAATACTAATCCTGCATGGGCTTTTGAAGCTTACTAACAACTCTTTTCCTTAGTAACTTGCCTTTCTCTCTCTCTAACCCCTTTTTGGGGAAAAAGGGAGGTAGGGGGGGAGAGAGGGGGTTCCAAGGAGGGGATCCCTCCCTCGGGGAGGGATTTTTGTCGTGTTATTTCTCTTTGCTGTGTATTTCTGTGTATATATTGTAAATACCTGTATATATTGTGTTATATATAACCTGCTTTCCATATATGCTTGTAAATATATAGCTTGCTCTTTCGACTGGGCTAGTTGTGGTTTCTTACTCTGTGGAGGAGGGAGAGCTAAGCCCTCTCTCAACCTACCACACACAGTCAACAGCCCAGCCCTGGGCCTGCTGCTGTGCAGGAGATCCTGAGGCACAGCTGAGCTGCCCATGGCATTGCCAACCATCTCCCTGTGTCCATGAGCTGCTCAGCCATAGCTCACCTCCTGCTCCTATTCCAAGGCCATGAGGCTGCTCTAGGAGCTCCTGGCCCCTGCCCTGTGCCAGGGGCCAAGCAGAGTCACCCAAGGGTAGGCGGGGATATAAAAGAGGGTTCAGAGCACAGGAAGGAGTTTTGGGGCTGAAGTGTCTAGGGGAAGGCTGAGGGCTCAGAGAGATCTTTGAGGGCTGGGGCTCAGGCCAGGGCTGAGGAGAGGCTCTGGGAGGGCTTAAATCACAGAATATGAGGGGTTGGAAGGGACCTCCACAGATCATCCAGTCCAACCCCACTGCCAGAGCAGGACCACCCAGGGCAGGTCACACAGGAACACATCCAGGCAGGTTTGAAAGTCTCCAGAGGAGGACACTCCACAACATCTCTGGCAGCCTGCTCCAGGGTTCCAGCACTCTCACAGCACAGGAGAGTCCCTTCATGCTGAGGTGGAACTTGCTGTGTTCCATCTTGCTCCTTATCCTGTGGAACTTGCTGTGTTCCATTGCTCCTTATCCTGTCACTGGGCACCACTGCCAAGAGCCTGGCACCTTCCTCTGACACCCCCCGTCTGATATTGATAGCCATTGATCAGATCCCCTCTCAGGCTTCTCCTCTCCAGACTGAACAGCCCCAGGGCTCTCAGTCTTTCACAGAATCACAGAAACATTCAGGTTGGAGAAGACCCTCAGGAGCACCAAGTCCAACCAATAACCCTGCTTTACACATCCCCAAGCACCACATCCAAACCACCTTGAAACACCTCCAGGCTTGGTGACTCCACCTCCTCCCTGGGCAGCACATTCCACTCCCTGACCACTCTTGCTTTGAAAACATTTTTCCTACTGTCCAGTCTGATCCTTTCCAGTCCTAGCTTGAGGCCATTCCCTCTTGTTCTGTCACTTATGACCTGTGAGAAGAGACCAGCAGCAGCCTCTCCACAACCTCCTTTCAGGTAGCTGTAGAGAGCCATGAGGTCTTCCCTCAGCCTCCTCTTCTCCAAACTAAGCATCCCCAGCTCCTTCAGTTGCTCTTCATCAGATTTATTCTCCAGGCCCTTCTCCAGCTCCTTGCCCTCCTCTGCCCTGGCTCCAGCACCTCCACATCTCTCTTGGATGGGGATGCCCAAAACTGGACACAGCACTCCAGGTGTGGCCTCACCAAAGCTGAGTCCCAGGGGACAGTGACCTCCCTGCTCCTGCTGGACACAGCATTGCTGACCACAGCCAGGATGCCTTTGGCTCTCTTGGCCACCTGGAAACACTGCTGTCTCCTATTCAGCTGCTTGTCTATCAGCACCCCCAGGTCCCTTTCTGCCAGACAGCTCTCCAGCCACACTACCCCTGGAGCATTGTTTGGGGTTATTGTGACCCAAGTGCAGGACCTGGCACTTGGCCTTGTTGAAGCTCCTCCCGAGAATGTTGACCATGGATCCAATCTGTCCAAGTCTCTCTGCAGAGCCTCCCTACCCTCATGCAGATCAACTTTGCCACCTACCTTGGTGTCATCTGCTGACTCACTGCTGACACACTTTGTGCCTTCATCAAGGTAATCAATAAAGATGTTCAACAGAAGTGGTCCCAACACTGAGCCCTGAGGAACACCACTTGTGACTGTCTGCCACCAGCTGGATTGAACTCCACAGACCACCACTCTTTGGGCCCTTTCACCCAGCCAGGGCTGTATCCAGCAGAGCATTGCTCATCCAAGCCAGGAGCAGCCACTTTGCCCAGGAGAATTCTGTGGGGAGCAGTGCCAAAGGCCTTTGGGAAGTCTAGGGAGACAATAGCCACAGCCTTGCCTTCATCCAACAGTCACTCATCCTGTCAGAGAAGGAGATCAGGTGGGTCAGGCAGGACCTGCCCTTCCTAAACCCATACTGATTGGGCCTGATCCCCTTGGCCACAGAGATGTTCAAGTCCATTCCTCATCCTCCCAGCCTCTGTTGGACTCTCTCCAGCAGATCTCTGTCTCTCTTGACCTGGGGAGCCCCAAACTGAAGGGATCCAGTTTGGACAGGAAGGGCCCAGTGCTGTATTGGGACAGGATTAGGGTTTCAGAGTGACCTGGGACAAGGCCCACTGTTACTGGCAGAGGCCATGGGGTCAGCTTTTACTGGGAGGTGTCCAAGACTTTACTAGGAGGCACAGGGTATACTGTTAGTACTGGGAGGGAGCCCAGTCTGTACTGGGAGAGCTCAAAGCGGTTCAGGTTGTACCTGGAGGTGCCCCAGGCTGAACTGGGATGGCATCAGGGGATCAGTTTGCAGGGATGGGTCCTGGTCTGTGTTGGGATAGAATCAGGGTTTCAGGAGATGCACTTTGTACTGGGATGAGACTCAGACAGTATTGGGAGATGGCAATGGGATCCTATTTGTACCAGGATCAGGCCACAGCTGCCCTGGGATCAGGATATCCACTTTGTGCTGTTCTGGGTGCAGCTGGGACTGGGAAGGGGTCCAAGGGATGCACTTTGTAGTGGCACAGGAAACTGTATGGGAGATGGCAAAGTGATGCGGTTTGTCCTGGGATAAGACCCCATCTGAGCTGGGAGGGGTTCAGGAGATGCAGTTTGTACTGAGATGTGACCAGGTCTGTACTGGGAGGGGTTACAAGGATCCAAATTGCACTGTGCAGGATCCAGAATATCCTAGGATGTAGTCAGGGAATGCAGTTTGTACTGGGACAGAGCCCAGCCTGGGAGTGCATAAGGGGGTTAAATTTTTAGAGAGATAAGGCCCAGTGTGCATTTGGTGGGATGAAAGGGATCCTGTTTGGACTGGCACAGGGCCCAGACTGTACTGGGAGGGCATGAGGGTGTGCAGTTTGTACTGGGATGGAAGCATTCAGTACTGGGAAGGGAGCCAGGGGATCCATTCTGTGCTGGGATGGGACCGAGGCTACAGTGCTAGAGGACAGTAGGATCCAGTTTGTACTGGGATGAGGCCACATCTGTACTGGGAGGGGATAAAGGAACCATGTTTGGACTGAGTCTATACTGGAAGGGGGTCAGGGTATCCAGTATGGACTCTGAGTAGGTGCAGTCTGTAATGGGAGGGGGTTGGGGGATGAAGGCATGTGGAGACCTCCTGTTCTGATGGCAGTGTTGCTCTGGAGCACAGCTCTGTCCCACAAGCAGCACTGGACTCTCCCTGCCTGCAGTCCCAGCACTGCCACACAGCAGCACAGTGCCCAAGCTGCCAGAGCACTCAGGCCTTGCCCCAGCACAGAGGCTCAGCAGGAGAGGGTGGAAGGGAAGAAAGAGCAGCTCAAGACAACCCAAGCTCTGGGGCTCCCTGGCACTGCTGCTGTGCTGGGACTCCGCCCCTCCACCTCTGCACACAGGCACTGCCCTGCAGCTCCACAGAAGCCTTGGAGGAAGGAACTCAGAGAAACAACTCCCTGCAGGGTCCTTTATTGTGCTGAATACATACAGGGAGCACAGCTGCTCATGTCTGCAGCCTCTGGGCCACAGCAGACAGGACAACACTGAACCAGAAATGGTCTGAAGAAAGACATTTGTGTGGGAACAACATTCTCACAAGGGGAACAGCACCAGCAGCAGCCAGAACTTGAACAGCCAGGCTGGGTCTGCACTGAGTGACATCAGAACTGCTCTGCAGGAGAAGACAAAGAATTTATTGCTTCTGAAAGCATCCAGTGATCATTTGGCTCAGGTCATCCTTCAGCTCCTGGTTCCTCAGGCTGTAGATGAGAGGGTTCACTGCTGGAGGCAACACTGAGTACAGAACTGACACCACCAGGTCCAGGGATGGGGAGGAGATGGAGGAGGGCTTCAGGTTGGCAAAGAAGCCAGTGCTGAGAAAGAGGGAGACCACAGCCAGGTGAGGGAGGCAGGTGGCAAAGGCTTTGTGACGTCCCTGCTGAGAGGGGATCCTCAGCACTGCCCTGAAGATCTGCACATAGGACACCACAATGAACATGAAACAGACAAAGACTAAACAGGCACTGGCCACAAGAAGCCAAAGTTCCCTGAGGTAGGATGAGGAGCAGGAGAGCTTGAGGATCTGGGGGATTTCACAGAAGAACTGGTCTACAGCATTGCCCTGGCAGAGGGGGAGGGAAAATGTATTGGCTGTGTGCAGCAGAGCATAGAGAACCCCACAGGCCCAGGCAGTTGCTGTCAGGTGGACACAAACTCTGCTGCCCAGGAGGGTTTCATAGTGCAAGGGTCTGCAGATGGCAACGTAGCGATCGTAGGACATGGTGGTGAGGAGAAAATACTCTGCTGAAATGAAAAATGGAAAGAGAAAGACCTGGGCAACACATCCTGCATAGGAGATGTCCCTGGTGTCCCTCAGAGAATTGTCCATGGATTTGGGCACAGTAGTGGAGATGCAGCCTATGTCAGTGAGGGCAAGGTTGAGGAGGAAGAAGTACATGGGGGTGTGGAGGTGGTGGTCCCAGGCTATGGTGGTGATGATGAGGCCATTGCCCAGCAGGGCAGCCAGGTAGATGGCCAGGAAGAGGCAGAAGTGCAGGAGCTGCAGCTGCCTTGTGCCTGGGAATGGCAGGAGGAGGAAGTGGGTGATGGAGCTGCTGTTAGCCATCTGCTGCCTCTGGCCATGGAGACCTGTCCAAGGAAGGAAAGGCAGTGACAAGTTAGGGCACACTTCTCTCAGCCTCATTGTAACCCCTGTCCCTGAGCTGCATGAGGAATGGATCAGCTCAGTCCCACCACTACCAACCCATGGCAGAGTTCATCACAGCTTCAAATGCAGCAGGGACCCAGAACTGCCATGAAGATTCCTCTGGTGTCAGAACAGAAAGTGACCAACAGCCCAATCCCAGAGAACAAGAGTCCCATTGTGGTGGATTGAAATTTCCCCCCAGCATTAGCTTTGCCAGAGCAGCTCAGTTAGAAGCAAATGAAGCTGTATTGACAAGCAAGAGCTACACTCTGCAATGGAATGCAATGAACAGGTACAGAACATCCAGGAGTGACAGTATTAGACAGGTATTTACAATTAGCAAACAACACAGACCCCCCCTGGTCAGAGACCAAGGAAGCTGTTCCACTGCCCCTGACACCTACCCCATGTTACCAGAGAGAAAGGAGAAGTGGAGAAAGAAAAAAAGCAGTGGGTTAGACTTAGCCAAGGCCAGCCAAAGCAGGTGACCTCTCCCCATCAAAGCAAAACAGCTGAGATCAGAAGAGAAGAGAGAGAATTGTTATGGTACAGCTCCTCTGATTCCAGATATTTATCCAATTAATTTGTTTAGAATAATCTTTCCTTTTCCTTTTCACACCCAAGAGTGATCTATTTATTTTGTTTCTACTTTTCTGCTCAAAATCTGTAACTAAATTTTAAAGGCATTGCCTAAAACCACCACACCCATGGAGAGGTGGAGAAACAGGGAGCAGGCCTGCAGTGCTGCAGAGACAGTGAAGGGAAGGGAGAAAGGCAGAGGGGCTGGGGGTGAAGCCTTCTCCTTCTCCAGCTCTGCTCTCTGCAGCTGACAGGATGAAACTGAAGGGCTTTGATCCTCCTTCTGTCTGCACACTCCAGGAGCCTTCAGCTGAGCATCAGCTGCTGAGATGGAGATGCCTGCAGGAGCTACAGCTGCAGTGTCCTGCACCCACAGCCTCACTGTGTCAGTGACTGCAGTGACTTCTCCTCCAGTGGTCTCTCAGTCACCGTCCCAGTCCTGGCCACCTTGAAGCTCTCTCTGCCTTCCTCATCTCCCTGAGATCCTCTGGCAGTGTCCTCAGCCCTGCTGTGCTGTGCAGAGGAGCTGCTCCTGGCCAGAGCTCTCTCCTGCAGTGCTGCCTGCTTGCCAGCAGCTCCCTCCAGCACAGGAGTCCAGCCCAATAAGGCAGCAGAGGATCAGCCCAAGGCATTTTATTGACTCCTCTTTTGGTGCCCTCTAAACCCCAGGGACTGAGAGGAAGCTGATGAAACCTCTCCAGAAGTCAAACTCAGATTCAAACTCTGAAGTTTCTCCTACTCTTAATGAGTCCCAGTGAAGCATAATGGGAAAGTGTCCCCAGGGTCTGGTTAGAGCAGAAGGAGACAGTGGATGCAAGGGAAGCATCACTGGAGGCACTGAAGCATCTTCAGGCTGTGGTGAGAGCAGAGAATTGAGGCAGTGCTGACAGGTCAGGACAAGCAGCTCAAGGTGGCTCTGCTGCTGAGGAAACCTGGAGGGGTTTCATTGATCCAAAGGGCCAAGCCCTGACCCGCAGCCCCTGGCAAGGCAGATTCTGTCCCTCATCTGTGGCTCTGGGCTCTGCTGGGGGCAGTGGGGAGTGAGGATGAGCAGTGAGCAGGGTAGGACCTTGTCAGGTTTTGCTGTGGTTTGCTGCTGAAAAGTAGTGAACTGTAGCTTTAAAAATAATTTTCATCAGATGCTTTGTGCAATAAAAACCTCTCCAATTAGCTGCAGAAATCTTGGCAAGAATTAGAGGTTCAGCAGTATTTAATGAGCCCCATGGAGTATTTGGGGCTGATTACATCATCCTGAGGTACTGCCAGGAGACTCTGCCAAGGTACTGCCAAGAAGAATCTCAAGAAGTCCAAGGCAGAAGCAAACTCCAAAGTACCTTGAAGCACTGATTGGCCTCACTGAGGCTTGTTACTAACAAGGGCTCCCCAGGGACTCATTAGAGCAGCTTGTTAGAGGCCAGGATTGCAGGGAGACAAAGGCAAAGTACAGGGCAGAAAAACTTGCCTTTGGTCTAGGAAGCAGAAAGGCCAGGCCCTGACCACTGCCCTTGGACTAGAAGAACCTCAAATCCTCAAAGCCAAGTTTCTCCTCACAGGCCTTGGTGGCAGAGGCAACTGCCAGAGCCAAGGGGACAAAGACCTTGATACTGCTGGTCCTCTGAGCCTTGCCAGAGCCCTTGACCATCCCTACTGCAGCCTCTCCTACACTGTCCCATGCCTGCAGCTCTTCCCCTTCAGGATGCTGACACCAAGCTTGCTTCCCCCGCCAGCTCTCCCCCTGCCATTTCCATCCCTTCCCTGAGCTGTCTCAGCTCTCCCTGCCATTTCCTGACCCCTCTGGATGGCCTCATGCATAGCAGCTCTGCCCTTTGAGGGACATTTCTTTGGCCTCATCTCCACTCTGAACCTTCCATGCTGCTCTTTGTGAAGGTTTTGGTCTCTCCCCTCTCTGAAACCACCCTTCAGCCCTGTGCACAATGGTATGGCAGTGCCCTGAGCCTCCATTCACCAGGCTGAAGCAGCCCAGGTCCCTCAGCCTCTCCACAGAGATGTCAATCCCCATCCTGGCAGATCTCCTCTGCAGCCTCTGCAATTCCTCTCCATTCCTTCAGAGTGGACATTTCCAAAGCCAGACACCAAGCATCCAGATGTGGCCACAACAGTGCTGTGTCTGGGTGGCCACACTCCTTCTACAGCCCAGCCTCAGTTGGCCTTCTCCACTGTGGTTGGCCTTTACTCCCTCCCAGGGCATTTGGAATGGTTCCTCTCAAACCCTGAGGTACCTTTTTGTCTGGGTGGTTTGAGCCTTAACTGGTACTTAAGATTTCAGATGGGGGAAACGCTGAGAATCCTTCCCTCCCCCCCTCCTCTTTCCCAATAGAGAGGAAAAAGAAAAGGAAGTAGCAAATCCACCAAGAAATAATTTGGAATCAGCTTGGAAGTAGAGAGGTAAAGAATTTTCTTTAAACTATATATATATGTAACAATAACAGGTAAGTTTTCACAAGGGCAAGGAACAAGGATGTTTGGGTGTCAGCAATGGAGACTGAAGTCAATATGAATGACCAATATTATCTAGTATAGTTCCTTTATTGTTGCAGTGTGGTCCATGGGGATGGCTGCTGGGGCTGCTGCCGTGGCTGCTGCCGTGGGGGCTGCCGCCGGGGCCACTGGGGCCACCACTATGGTCGCTGCTGCCGGTGTCAGTGGTGCGTCGGTCGGTGCTGACTCGGTCGGAGCCGTCGGTGCCGCCTCGGTTGGGGCTGCTGGGGCTTGCGTGGGCTGTCGGGGCTCGTGGGAGTGGTACAGTCATAAAAATGCCATAACCGCGAGCCTCCAAGTGCTCCATTTTTGCTAAGAGTGGCTGTAAAACAAAGTCAGTGCTGTTTGATTTCTTAGCGTTGGTGTTTTCATCTTCCAAATCCAAGCCATCGCCGGTGGTATTAGAGGAAGATGTTGATGAAGGGGATCGAACACGCTGGATCACAAGTTTCGCTGCCTTTTTATCGCTTTCTCCCTGCTGGGTGCGAACGTCAGTGGTGGTGGCTGGTGAACGTGGTGTGCTCGCCAAGATGGTGGGTGTGGCGTCTTCTTGCAGTGAGTGTGCATGCTTTCTGACCTCCGTTTTGATTTTGAGCATCTTATCAGTCCGATCAGGATTCGCTTCTGCCACGATTGACATGGCAGCAGCAGAATTTCCCATGCAAAAGGACGGTAGTGAGAGAGCCACGATTCATGTAGAGAGAAGAGTAGCGGGCAATTGAGATTGTGAGGAGGATGCTGACGGAGTGGCAGACAATGTGTGTGGGGGGCGGGGGGGCGGGAGGGCAGAGGGGCGGAGGGCGGGGGGTGCCTTCCGAGTCTCCCTTGTTCATCTCGGTTAGAAACAAATGCCGCAGCAGCCGAATCGGGAGTAGACTGCTCTGCTTAGATCGATTGCAATGTACGTGACGGTCCGTCACACGGGGCTATGGCAAAAAGCTTCTTTTTAAGTATTTAGCACCTCATCCCACAGCTGGGCTCCAATTTTGTCCCAGGCTTCGAAAGTGAAAGCGCTGGTTGCTATGGGGATAAAATCATGATCCTGGGCCCAGGCTAATAGCCCTTTTAAAATCCCAGAATCATAAGTAAGACCTCTCATGGAAAGGATACTTTGGAGGACTTTTAGCACAGCCTCTTCTACTTTGCTCAGCACTTCCCCATGACCCTCCCCGGTCGCTCACCTGATCCTGGTGAGATTCACTTCCTTTTCTGAGCGCACGCTGCTTATTTCTCCAGCACCAGGGCACTGCTGGTTCGAGCGGTTTTCCGTCCCTCTCAGAGTGTACCTCTTACGCTGAGTCGAGCAGCATCGTAGTCCAAGGATCCCATCACGAGTTCGAGCGCCAGATGTCGGCGATGGAGAATGGAGTCAATATGAACGACCAATATGATCGAGTATTGTTTGTTTATTAAGGGAACCTCTACAGCTTATATAGACTGGGAGAGCATCGTTGGCATAGCTTCATTGGTTCCCCACGAGTGACCACACAACGTTCTGGTATAGATTATTGGTCACGCTACTAATGCCACGCGAGGTTGTTGCTGCAGGTGTGTGTCCTGTTATTCCCAGATAACTCTGTGTTTACAGCTGCCAGTGCCCTGCTTTAGTTACATGCTGCAGGCACAGCTCTGTTTTGCTACACTGCTAGCTACTTCTGCTCTTAGGCTGAGCATGGCCTACCACCATCTCAGGCTTTAGGCCTATACTGCCAGATTGCTCACACTGCTTATTGCCACCATTGCCACATTCATGCAGTGGGAACTTCAGTTCTAAAGCTTGAAAATCTGCACCTTTCTGAAGACAACAGCTTGTAAACAATGGAAGAAGAGTGGTTTTACTCCTGCTGTCTTTCCAGTTCCCCTCCTCCTCCTTCTGTCTCTCTTATCTCTCTCCCTTGCTTGCAGTCTTTTGCAGCTCTACAGAATCACAGAATCACCAAGGTTAGAAGAGACCTCAAAGATCATCAAGTCCAACCTGTCACCACAGGCCTCATAACTAAACCATGGCACCAAGTGCCATGTCCAATCTGCTCTTGAAGACCTCCAGGGCTGGTGACTCCACCACCTCCCTGCCAGCCCAATCCAATGGCTAACAACTCTCTCAGCGATGAACTTTCTCCTCACCTCCAGCCTAAACTTCCCCTGTCGCAGCTTGAGACTGTGTCCTCTTGTTCTGGTGCTGGATGCCTAGGAGAAGAGACCAAACCCCACCTGGTTACACCCTCCCTTCAGGTAGTTTTAGACAGCAATAAGATCTCCCCTGAGCCTCCTCTTCTCCAGGCTATAGAACCCCAGCTCCCTCAGGCTCTCCTCATAGGGCTTGTGTTCCAAACCCCTCCCCAGCTTTGTTGCCCTTCTCTGGACACATTCCAGCAAGTCAACATCTTTCCTAACCTGAGGGGCCTAGAACTGGACACAGTGCTCAAAGTGTGGCCTAACCAGTGATGAGGACAGGGGCAGAATGACTTCCCTGCTCCTGCTGGCCACACTGTTCCTGACACAGGCCAGGATGCCATTGGCCCTCTTAGCTGCCTGGGCACACTGCAGGCTCATGTTCAGCCTACTGTCAACCAGTACCCCCAGGTCCCATTCTTCCTGGCTACTCTCCAGCCACTCTGACCCCAGCCTGTAGCACTGCATGGGGTTGCTGTGGCCAATGTGCAGAACCCGGCATTTGGATGTGTTCAATCTCATGCCCTTGGCCTCTGCCCATCTGTCCAGCCTGTCCAGGTCCCTCTGCAGAGCCTCTCTACCCTCCAGCAGATCAACCTCTGCCCCCAGCTTGGTGTTGTCATCAAATTTACTGATGATAGACTCGATGCCCTCATCCAGATCATCAATAAAGATATTAAAGAGCTTGGGGCCCAGCACTGATCCTTGAGGCACACCACTAGTGCCTGGCTGCCAGCTGGATGTGGCACCATTCACCACCACTCTCTGGACTCGGCCCTCCAGCCAGTTCCTAACCCAGCTCAGAGTGCTGCTGTCCAAACCAGGGGCTGACAGCTTGGCCAGGAGTTTGCTGTGGGGGACAGTGTCAAAGGCCTTGCTGAAGTCCAGGTAAACTCCATCCACAGGTACTATTAGCCAAACACCAAACTCAGGTGTGAGAGGCAATGCACCAAAATGGACTCTCCAGACTGTCTATTAGCTGAGGAAGGAGGTGGATGGGGAAAGTTTAATCCATCTGATTGGTGCCTAAAGATTGAGGACAACGGGGAAGCAGCAATAAATATAGCCACCAACAGCAGGGAAATAGCTCATGGACCAGTCCAAACCTGGCAAGGACTGGAATGGGACACATTGTCTTGGTTGCCTGGTGGGCCATGGGTCAAACAAGTGTCATTCTTCTCTCTTTGTGCAACAGCAGCTCTAATCTTTCTACTATGTCTGATACCCTGCTTTGTATGGCTTATCCATCCTGCAGTCAGGCAGGTGCAGGTTGTAGCCATCTCAAGTGAGCAAGAAAAGGCTACAAAAAAGAGCAGTATGATGTATCTGCAAATAAGACCAACACCAGAAATGAGCCAAGAGGAAAGGATTAAGTTAATGATGAATGAATTTTGTAAAGACAATTATTAAAGCAAGAAGAGGAGGGATTGATGGGATCAAAAGGAGGTAGTGTCTTTACAAAGGAAGAACTGGCTAAGAGGGAGTTGGAAGAGAAAGGGAGGACCCAGACAGTTCACCTTCTCTGTGTGTATGTAAATGACAAAGGGGCCTCTGCTAAGTCCCTTCCCTTGAACCTTGCTGTAAATCAGTAGGGGTCGGTCCGAAGAGAGGAGACACTGAAAACAGCCTGAACTGCTGAACTTTTAGGCCAGAGCACAGGCTTAACAGACTGCTGAATATTAACTTCTCCACCCAGAGAAGTGGAGAACCTAATTTAAATGAGCATAGGATGTATGAAGCAGGGAGGGTTCGTGTGAAGGGGGACATGTAGCAGGGGGTTGGCGAAAGACTAAATCCTGAGTACCTGAGCCAGTGGGGAAAGGGAGAGGGAAATCTGCACCCAGAAATGGAGGATGAAAGGGGAGCTGTGCCTTCAGCAATGAGAGAGACCCCACAGGGAATTGTCCTGTGGACTCTGCCTTTATTCAAATAAAGTTTTACCAGACTCCTCTGTCTCTATTATGAACTTCTTGATGGGAAGAATTTTTCCTTGCATGTTGCATACCCAGGGAGCACAGCTGCTCCTGCCTGCAGTCTCTGGGTCACAGCAGACAGGACAGCACTGAATCAGAAATGGTCTGAAGAAAGACATTTGTGTGGGAGCAACATTCTCACAAGGGGAACAGCACCAGCAGCAGCTGAAAAGAGAGAAACAGACTGTGAGTGACATCAGAACTGCTCTGCAGGAGAGGACAAAGAGTTTATTGCTTCTGAATGCATCCCGTGGTCATTTTCCTCAGGGCATCCTTGAGCTCCTGGTTCCTGAGGCTGTAGATGAGAGGGTTCACTGCTGGAGGCACCACTGAGTACAGAACTGCAAGCACCAGATCCAGAGATGGGAATGAGATAGAAGAGGGCTTCAAGTAGGCAAGGATTACAGTGCTGAGAAACAGGGAGACCACAGCCAGGTGAGGGAGGCAGGTGGCAAAGGCTTTGTGGCGTCCCTGCTGAGAGGGGATCCTCAGCACTGCCCTGAAGATCTGCACATAGGACACCACAATGAACAGAAAACAGAGAGATGATAAACAGCCACTGGTCACAAGAAGCCAAAGTTCCCTGAGGTAGGATGTGGAGCAGGAGAGCTTGAGCATCTGGGGGATTTCACAGAAGAACTGCTCCACAGCATTGCCCTGGCAGAGGGGCAGGGAAAATGTATTGGCTGTGTGCAGCAGAGCATTGAGGAAACCACAGCCCCAGGCAGCTGCTACTATGTGGACACAAACTCTGCTGCCCAGGAGGGTCTCATAGTGCAGGGGTCTGCAGATGGCAACATAGCGATCGTAGGACATGGTGGTGAGGAGAGAAAACTCTGCTGAAAGCAAAAAAAAAAAGCAGAAATACTTGTGCAGCACATCCTGCATAGGAGATGTCCCTGGTGTCCCTCAGGGAATTGGCCATGGATTTTGGCACAGTGGTGGAGATGGCACCCAGGTCAGTGAGGGCAAGGTTGAGGAGGAAGAAGTACATGGGGGTGTGGAGGTGGTGGTCCCAGGCTATGGTGATGATGATGAGGCCATTGCCCAGCAGGGCAGCCAGGTAGATGGCCAGGAAGAGGCAGAAGTGCAGGAGCTGCAGCTGCCTTGTGCCTGGGAATGGCAGGAGGAGGAAGTGGGTGATGGAGCTGCTGTTGGCCATCTGCTGCCTCTGGCCATGGAGACCTGTCCAAGGAGGGAAAGGCAGTGAGAAGTTAGGGCACACTTCTCTAAGATTCACCATAACCTTCCTTCCTGAGCTCCATGAGGAATGGATCAGCTCAGTCCCATCACTACCAACCCATGGCAGAGTTCATCACAGCTTCAAATGCAGCAGGGACCCAGAATTGCCATGAAGATTCCTCTGGAGTCAGAACAGAAAGTGACCAACAGCCCAAACCCAGAGAACAAGAGTGCCATTGTGCTGGGTTGAAATTTCCCCCCAGCATTAGCTTTGCCAGAGCAGCTCAGTCAGAAGCAAATGAAGCTGTATTGACAAGCAAGAGCTACACTCTACAATGGAATGCAATGAACAGGTACAAAACATCCAGGAGTGACAATATTTGACAGGTATTAACAATTACCAAATGACATGAAACCCCCCTGGTCAGAGACCAGAGAAGCTGTTGCTCTATCCCTACCCCCCACCCCCCTCTTCCAAAAGAGAAAGGGGGAGTGGAGAGAGAAAAAAAGCAGTGGGTTAGACTTAGCCAAGGGCAGCCAAAGCAGGTGATCTCTCATGAGCAAAGCAAAACAGCTGAGATCAGAAGAGAAGAGAGAGAATTGTTATGGTACAGCTCCTCTGATTCCAGATATTTATCCAATGAATTTGTTTAGAATAATCTTTCCTTTTCCTTTTCACACCCAAGAGTGATCTATTTATTTTGTTTCTACTTTTCTGCTCTAAATCTGTAACTAAAGTTTAAAGGCATAGCCTAAAACCACCACACCCATGGAGAGGTGGAGAAACAGGGAGCAGGCCTGCAGTGCTGCAGAGAGTGAAGGGAAGAGAGAAAGGCAGAGGGGCTGGGGGTGAAGCCTTCTCCTTCCCCAGCTCTGCTCACTGCTGCTCACAGGATGGAACTGAAGGGCTTTGGTCCTCCTTCTGTGTGCACACTCCAGGAGCCTTCAGCTGAGCATCAGCTACAGAGATGGAGATGCCTGCAGGAGCTACAGCTGCAGTGTCCTGCACCCACAGCCTCCCTGTGTCAGTGACTGTAGTGACTCACCTCCAGTGAGCTCTCAGTCACCCTCCCAGTCCTGGACACCTCAAAGCTCTCTCTGCCTTCCTCATCTCCGTGAGATCCTCTGGCAGTGTCCTCAGCCCTGCTGTGCTGTGCAGAGGAGCTGCTCCTGGCCAGAGATACCTCCTGCAGTGCTGCCTGCTTGACAGCAGCTTCCCAGCCCTGGAGCCTGGCCCAGCTCAGCAACTCAGGACCAGCCGAAGGCATTTAAAGGAGCCCTCTGCTGGGTTTGTGCCAAGTCCATGAACCTCAGAGACTGAGAAGCTGATGAAACCTCTCCAGAAGTTGAAGTCAGATTCAAACTCTGAAGTTTCTTCTACTCTTAATGGGTCCCAGTGAAGCATACTAGAAAAGGGTCCTCAGGGTCTGGTTAGAGCAGAAGGAGACAGTGGATGCAAGGGAAGCATCACTGGAGGCACTGAAGCATCTCCAGGCTGTGGTGAAAGCAGAGAACTGAGGCAGTGCTGACAGGTCAGGACAAGCAGCTAAAGGTGGATCTGCTGCTGAGCAAACCTGGAGGGGTTTCACTAATCCAAAGGGCCAAGCCCTGACCCCCAGCCCCTGGCAAGGCAGATCCTGTCCCTCACCTGTGGCTCTGGGCTCTGCTGGGGGCAGTGGGTAGTGAGGATGAGCAGTGAGCAGGGTAGGACCTTGTCAGGTTTTGCTGTGGTTTGCTTGCAAAGAGACAACTCCTGCTGAAAAGGAATGAAATGTACCTTTAAAAATAATTTTTATCAGATGCTTTGTGCAATAAAAACCTCTCCAATTAGCTGCAGAAACCTTGGCAATAATTAGATGTTCAGCAGTATTTAATGAGCCCCATGGAGTATTTGGGGCTGATTACATCATCCTGAGGTACTGCCAGGAGACTCTGCCAAGGTACTGCCAAGAAGCCTCTCCAGAAGTCCAAGGCAGAAGCAAACTCCAAAGTACCTTGAAGCACTGATTGGCCTCACTGAGGCTTGTTACTGACAAAGGCTCCCCAGGGACTCGTTAGAGCAGCTTGTTAGAGGCCAGGATTACAGGGAGACAAAGGCAAAGTACAAGGGAGGAAAACTTGCCTTTGGTCTAGGAAGCAGAAAGGCCAAGCCCTGACCACTGCCCTTGGAATACAAGAACCTCAAAGGCTCAAAGCCAAGTTTCTCCTCCCAGGCCTTGGTGGCAGAGGCAACTGCCAGAGTCAAGGGGACAAAGACCTTGGTCCTGTTGGGCTTCCCAGCCTTCCCAGAGCCCTTGGCCATGAGATACTCCCCCACCCTTACCTGATAGAGAGCATCTCCCATGGGAGCAGAGAAGGAAGAAAGAGGAAGTGAAGGACTTTGCAGATAGATTTATAGGGTGCAGGATATTATGGGTATGAAATAGGCTGTTTCCTGTGTCCTCCTTATTGTGTTGGACCCTCTGGACACGGGAGGTGTAGCTTATGTGGCAGGAATAGAAGGCACCCAGCCTGAACTGCCTGAAGGTGAAGGGAAAAGTCTGAACACAGCTGCTGACCAAACCAATGTCCTGTGACAAAAGCAAGAGATTCCAAAACAGGCAGTGAAAGGTGAGGAGAACTTCCCCTGGCTAGCTGATGTAAGGGAAAAGTCAAGGTTCTCCAAATAAACAACAGGAAGAAGTGACTCAGAGAACTGGAAAAACTCAACAGCTAAGGCTGTGCAGTGTTGGTGGCCAAGAAAAAGGATGACACCAAGATGTGCTCAAGCACCAGCCATCAGCAGAGGCCACTTGATTCATACACATCATGGCTTATACCTTTTTCTTTCTGTGTCCATGTGCCCTTTGTACTTCAGTGATTGGTTTAGGCTTGGTGTCCATGCCCTTCTCTCCCCCTTCTGGTAGCCTGGGGAGTTCTCTCTGTTTCTTCCTTTGTTGTTCACAGATCTTCTCTCCTGGTGTTGTTTACATTCCTGATTCAAGGGCAGAGCTCTGCTTAGTTCAAGGTTAAAGCTGCCCATGGCCACCTGCTTTATCTACAATTCCTCCTTTTTGCCCAGGGCTCCTTATCTTCTGCAGGGCCCTTTGCAGACATGAGAATGAACAGGGCACTGCCAACACCAGGATTAATCCAATCAGCAATATTCACAACCCAGTTTGTAAAACTCTAATGTCTATGTTTAGAATGATCACTTCAGTGTGTACAACACAGACCATCACATTCTGTCCAGCCCTGACTGGGAGCTGAGAAGAAAGAACCAACAGCAGCTCGATTTTGCAGCCTGGCAGGGCTGACACTCTTCACATCAGTGGCTAATTCAAGCAACACTTTCATTGTTTCCTTGTCTTGTTTTGCAACCCAAGATGCCAGTTCCCTTAGCTGAGCTGGTGCTTTGCTGTAGCAATTTGAAGCAAGATTATCCTGGCTGCTATGTGTTCAGCTTTCTTCTACAAACCCACATGATCATCTCATTCAGCTGTTAGGCTAAGCCTGCATGGCTTTAAGACAAAGTGAGTGTGATTAAAGATCATAGTACTGTATCAGCTCCAGATCTCTGCTGCAGGTACACACAGCTTTCTGCTTGTAAGGTCCCTAAAATATCTAATTCTTGAGCCTTTAATGGGGCAGAGAACAAATTATCATCCCACATGTCCTGGTTCTCAAAACACCTTACTGGTGTGCTACAATTGAATTTTGACAGGCATTTAAATTCCAGGTTTGATTTAATGCATGCAGCAGAGCAGGGAAGTCATTGTGCCCCTGTACTCTGCACTGGTTAGGCCACACCTTGAGTCCTGTGTCCAGTTCTGATCCCCTCAATTTAAGAAGGACATCGAGACACTTGAACGTGTCCAGAGAAGGGCAACAAGGCTGGGGAGAGGCTTTGAGCACAGCCCTGTGAGGAGAGGCTGAGGGAGCTGGGATTGTTTAGCCTGGAGAAGAGAAGGCTCAGGGGTGACCTCATTGCCCTCTACAACTACCTGAAAGGTGGTTGTAGCCAGGAGGGGGTTGGTCTCTTCTCCCAGGCAACCAGAACCAGAACAAGGGGACACAGTCTCAAGCTGCACCAGGGGTGGTTTAGACTCGAGTTGAGGAAAAAGTTCTTCACCGAGCGAGTCATTCGTCATTGGGATGTGCTGCCCAGGGAGGTGGTGGAGTCACTGTCCCTGGAGGTGTACAAGAGGGGAGTGGATGTGGCACTTGGTGCCATGGTCTAGTCATGATACTTGGTGATACTGTGAGCTATACTCTGAGCTTCCTCTAATACTGACAGAGACAGCTCAGGTTTGGAAGATGAAAACACTGATGTTGAGAAACCAAAGAGCACCAACTTTTTTCTACAGCTCCTCTTAGGAAAAATGGAGTGCTTGGAGGCTCGTGGATACGGCATTTTTACAACCGCACCCCTCCCGTGAGCCCTGGCAGTGCCCATGAGCCCCAGTGGCCCCCAGGAGCCCTGGTGGCTCTTGTGAGCCCTGGCAGCCTTGACTGCCCTGACTGAGGCAGCACTGACCAACGCACCACCAACACCAGCAGCACCGACTGTAGCGGTGGCCCCAGCGGCCCCGGCAGCTGCCCCCATGGCAGCAGCCACAGCAATGGCCCCAGTGGCCCCAGTGGCTATCCCCATAGGGGAGGCCCCAGTGGCCCCAGCGGTGCCGCCCTAGCAGCTCCAGCTGCGCTACCCTCCCTGCCTCTCAGATCCCAGGCATTATCAGAAGATGGTATCACTGCGATGGAGGCTACAATCGAATTCTGAAGGGACGATAGTGTAAGGGAGGTGGGAGGGATGGGGAACTGCTGCACTGAGCTTGTAGATAGGTATTGTGAGAAATGCAGTAATAGATGGAGAATCTGTAGATTTTCCTGTACATGCATCTCCTGTGGTATTAGAAGGTCAACAAAGAATATGGCAATCTCTGGACTAGAAAATGTTAAAAGAAGCTAAACAAGTCATAACTACCTATGGGTTAAAGTCAGGATACACAACTGCAGTGGATGCCAATCTTGAGTCCACAAATGTTGTCGAGTCTGATCAGCACGGTCTTCTACCCTGTGCTCTGTTAATGGGCAGATCGCCTACCTCTAGACAGGGCATCTTTATAGCTCCCAGTTTAATAGATTCTGATCATGACTGGGTTATAAAAGTTATGCTCTATACCATCACCTTCCTGTTAGCACTCCTGTTGGGACCAAAATTGCTCAGCTAATACCATTTGAGTCAGGAGTGCCCAAGGCTTCTAACAGGATTCAAGGACAAGGAGGCTTTGGTTCCACCTATATGCCTAATATCTTATTGGCCCTAGAAATCCAAAAAGGAAAACCAGAAGAGATTGTAACTATCAGACACCCTTGTGGACAAACTATACAACTATCAATGATTGTGGATACTGGAGCTGATGTCACTATTATATCTTGCCATAAACGGAATGGTCTCTAGCCATTGCTGATGGCAAACTCTGGAGTCATGGGTTTAAAAGGTATCCAAACAACCTGGGTCAGCAAAGAGCCAGTGCAATTAGCTTTTAAAGACCACAAATCAATCACTGTAAGACCATCCCTGTTAAGCCTTCCAGTTGCTCTGTTGGGCTGAGTTGCCTTAAGTTAGCTAGGAGCAAAACTTGTTACTGATCCTTCTCTGTAGCAGCTACAGGTCAGCAACCAACCCTCAAATTAAAATGGAAAACAGATAATCCAGTATGGGTGGAGCAGTGGTCGCTCAGACAAGATAGGCTGCAAGTTGTGAAGACCCTACTGCAGAAACAATTGCAATTAGGGCACACCTTGCTAGCCACCCCCCTCACTCCAGACCCCCCCCCCCCTTTTCTGGTACGACTCTAGTCTACCAAAGCTCTGTTCTGATTTAAAGCAACAGGGCTAACTTCATCATTTCTGATTGCAATGTCTCTCAGAGATTTGTTATTTAGAGTTTTGCTAAGTCTTCCTAGTAAGCAAAATGAACAGTAAGTATTTGGCATTTACAGGTATTCAGTATATAATAATAGTAGTAAGGTGTAAGTACTTAGTAATGAGTTCACATTGTAAGATTTTCTTTTGGTTCGAACCTTCCTAGTTGTGTGCCTCGGCATTGCAAAGGAGCTCCAGGTAATATAGTTAAGGTTTGTTGTAAATAGGTATTCATTTTTAAAAGTATTCCTTAGACAAATGAAACATCTTTCTTGTTCCTTCTTAGACATTGACTAGATAAAATAAAAAATTTTTTAAAAAAATTAAAAAGAATAACAAAATTTTTTTTGTAAAAATATTTTTAAAAATTAAAAATACATATAACAAAACAAAACAAAAAAGTTACAACTTAGATACAAAAACTAGAGTAAAAAAAACAAAATAACAAAAAAATTTAGATACAAAAAATTAAGTACAAAATAACATAATAATAATAATAAATAAAATAAATTAAAAACTAAGATAAGATAAAATTAACAAAAAAAGATAAAAAGTACATATAATGAAAAGTCAAATTTTAAAAAGTACATTTTAAAATACTGAAACAATAAAAAAGGCAAAAAATGAAAACTAAAATAAAAACTATTTCAAAGAAATAAAAAGAAAGAAATATGTTGAAAAACTAGATTTAAAACAACAACAAAATAGTTAAATAAAAAATGTGTAAAACTGAAATAAAAAATATGTTTTAAAATTAAATTTAATGTAAAATTAATTTTAAAAATTAAATTAGATTAAAATAAAAAATATGTAGATAAAAAAACTAAGACATTAAAATTAGAAAAAATTAAATTAGATTAAAGTTTAAAAAATAAAATAAATTTTTAATCTATTTTAATTTTTAAAATAAAAATAACATTAACAATTAAAATAAAAATTATAAAAATAAAATAAAACTATAAATTTTAAAATAATGTAAAAATAATTACAATTTAAATTTAAATAAAATTTTAAAAAATGAAACCAAAACAAATTTTAAAAAATAAAAATTGATTAGAATTTTTAAAAAATAGATTAAATAAAACAAACATACAAAAAGATAATTAAATTAAAAAATTAAATATATATATATAAGATAAAAAAATAAAAAATACATAAAATAAAAAAAAAATCCAAATTGGATTAAAAAATAAAATCAATTTAAGGAAAAAAAATTAATTGAAATAAAAATTAAAAATACTAAAAAAACTAAAAATAATTAAAATAAAAATTGAAAAAAAAATTAACAAAATAAAAATAATAACCTTTTAAAACATAGTTAAAAATATATCAAGAAAAAATAAACAAAAAAAGAAGAGGACATATATTTTATAGCTAATGTTTTTTAGTGATACCAGCACGAAATAACTAGCCCATGTCAACTGCAATCATCGCAACAAACAACAGCAGGAGAATCAAGGCTATGAAGGAACAGCATTGCCCATGCAGTCGAACATCCATCGCAGTAACTGTTATGATAATCTGGGATCAAATGCATCAGTCGGATGAATGTGCAAAAAACCCCATCTGAATTAGGACTAAATATGATGATTGTTTGATTGATGTGTGATTAGAGAAAATGTTCCTATGGATTTATATGTTACCTTACCTGTTTGCCATAAATTTATACTCTTAAAGGGACAATGAACATTTATTATAACACAATGTGCATTTTCATTTTAGGTTGAAAAAAACAACAACAAACAAATAAATGCTAGATCCAAAAAAAAGGGAAAAGAGAGAATGCCCCATAGCTTACTTTAAACTTGCTTGCTTCTGTGTATACAAAGAGAATCTTGTATGGGATGAGAACAACTCCCATGAGCAGATTGCTCACAAAAACAAAAAGGGGGATTTGTGGCAATGGTAGAAATAGGTGGTGTGAGCAATCTGGCCGTGTAGGCTTAGAGCCTGACATGGTGGTAGGCAATGCTCAGCATAAGTGCAGAAGTGGATTGCAGCTTAGCAAAGCAGTGCTGTGCCTGCAACATGTAACTAAAGCAGGGCACTGGTAGCTATAAACACAGAGAGTTATCTGGGAATAACAGGACACACACCTGCATCAACAACCTTGCGTGGCATTAGTAGTGTGACCAATAATCTATAACAGTAGGATGTGTGGTCACTTGTGGGGAACCAATGAAGTTATGCCAACGATGCTCTCCCAGTCTGTATAAGCTGTAGAGGTTCCCTTAATAAACGAACAATACTTGATCACATTGGTCGTTCATATTGACTCTGTTCCCTGTCGCTGACAGAAAGGAACTGCAGAGACAGCAGAGGAGATCTGTCAGGATGGGGGTTGACATCTCTGTGGAGAGGCTGAGGGACCTGGGCTGCTTCAGCCTGCTGAATGGAGGCTCAGGGCACTGCCACAGCAGTGTGCACATGGCTGAAGGCTGGTTTCAGAGAGGATGGAGCTCATCTGGGAAGTGGGAAGAGACCAAAACCTCCACACAGTGCAGCTTGGAAGGTTCAGACTGGTGATGAGGCCAAAGAAATGTCCCTCAAAGGGCAGAGCTGCTATGCATGAGGCCATCCAGAGGTGTCAGGAAATGGCAGGGAGAGCTGAGACAGCTCAGGGAAGGGATGGAAATGGCAGGGGGAGAGCTGGCTGAGGAAGCAAGCTTGGTGTCAGCAGCCTGAAGGAAAAGAGCTGCAGGCATGGGACAGTGTAGGAGAGGCTGCAGTAGGGATGGCCAAGGGCTCTGGCAAGGCTGAGAGGTCCAACAGGACCAAGGTCTTTGTGCCCTTGGCTCTGGCAGTTGCCTCTGCCACCAAAGCCTGGAAGGAGAAACTTGGCTTTGAGGCTTTGAGGTTCTTCTAGTCCAAGGGCAGTGGTCAGGGCTTGGCCTTTCTGCTTCCTAGACCAAAGGCAAGTTTTTCTGCCCTGCACTTTGCCTTTGTCTCCCTGCAATCCTGGCCTCTAACAAGCTGCTCTAAGGAGTCCCTGGGGAGCCTTTGGCAGTAACAAGCCTCAGTGAGGCCAATCAGTGCTTCAAGGTACTTTGGAGTTTGCTTCTGCCTTGGACTTCTTGAGATTCTTCTTGGCAGTACCTTGGCAGAGTCTCCTGGCAGTACCTAAGGATGATGTAATCAGCCCCAAATACTCCATGGGGCTCATTAAATACTGCTGAACCTCTAATTCTTGCCAAGGTTTCTGCAGCTAATTGGAGAGGTTTTTATTGCACAAAGCATCTGATAAAAAGTATTTTTAAAGGTACAGTTCATTACTTTTCAGCAGCAAACCACAGCAAAACCTGACAAGGTCCTACCCTGCTCACTGCTCATCCTCACTCCCCACTGCCCCCAGCAGAGCCCAGAGCCACAGGTGAAGGACAGGATCTGCCTTGCCAGGGGCTGGGGCTCAGGGCTTGGCCCTTTGGATCAATGAAACCCCTCCAGGTTTCCTCAGCAGCAGAGCCACCTTGAGCTGCTTGTCCTGACCTGTCAGCACTGCCTCAGTTCTCTGCTCTCCCCACAGCCTGGAGATGCTTCAGTGCCTCCAGTGATGCTTCCCTTGCATCCACTGTCTCCTGCTCTAAGCAGACCCTGGGCATCCTTTCCCAGTATGCTTCACTGGGACCCATTAAGAGTAGAAGAAACTTCAGAGTTTGACTCTGACTTTGACTTCTGGAGAGGTTTCATCAGCTTCTCAGTCTCTGAGGTTCATGGACTCAGCAGCAAAGCCACCTGAGGGCTCCTTTAAATGCCTTGGGCTGGTCTGGTGCTGCTGAGCTGGGCCAGGCTCCTTGGCATGATGGAGCTGTGGCTGGGAGCACCTCCTCTGCACAGCACAGCAGGGCTGAGGGCACTGCCAGGGGATCTCAGGGAGATGAGGAAGGCAAAAAGAGCTTCAAGGTGGCCACGACTGGGAGGACGCTGAGAGCTCACTGGAGGAGATGTCACTGCAGTTCCTGACAGGGTGAGTCTGTGGTTGCAGGGCAGTGCAGCTGCAGTTCCTGGAGGCATCTCCTAAAGCTGGGGCTGGGTGCTGGGGCTGTGCTGGCTTCCAGGGGACACTGAGCCAAGTGTTTCCTGGACTAGAAGTGGGATGCTGAGACCCTGAGACACTGAGTGGTGTGTGGTGGATCCCTCTGCTCTCAGCAGTGTCTGGTGGCTGCTCAGGGTGACATGGGAGCATGGTCACCCTCCAGCTGAGGTACAGAGCAGGGTGACTTGGAGTCCATGGGGAGCACTCACACTCTTGCCTTTTACCCTAAGCCATGACCAAGCAGTGCACCAGCCTTGGAGCTGAAGGAAGGTCCCTGAGAAGAAGCAGCAGGTGACTGTGTGACAGGGGACGGTCTGTGGGGAGTGGTTTTGGCTGTGCTGAGAGAAGTCTCCTCTCACTGTGTCCTTCTCTTTTGACAGTGCCTCCTGGCCAGAGGCAGCAGATGGCCAACAGCAGCTCCATCACCCACTTCCTCCTCCTGCCATTCCCAGGCACAAGGCAGCTGCAGCTCCTGCACTTCTGCCTCTTCCTGGCCATCTACCTGGCTGCCCTGCTGGGCAATGGCCTCATCATCACCACCATAGCCTGGGACCACCACCTCCACACCCCCATGTACTTCTTCCTCCTCAACCTCGCCCTCCTTGACCTGGGTGCCATCTCTACCACTGTACCAATTGTTTGGATTCAACCAGCTCAGATCATTGTTCAGTGCTTGCCATGTTGAATCCATCCTCACCTGTTGTGTATTTGCTACCTGCAGTTCCAGCTGATGCTTCAATGTTTGGACATTATATTTCAAGGAGCTATCAAAGGCTCCTTGTGAATGTGACCTGAGTGAGTTCCAATCATGCTGAGAGTCATTCCAAGACAAGGATGTTACACACATGTCCTGCTTATGATTACACACCCAAGTGCCAGGTTCTGCACATTGGCCACAACAACCCCATGCAGAGCTACAGGCTGGGGTCAGAGTAGCTGGAGAGCAGCCAGGCAGAGAGGGACCTGGGGGTACTGGTCGATGGTAGGCTGAACATGAGCCTGCAGTGTGCCCAGGCAGCCAGGAGGGCCAGTGGCATCCTGGCCTGCATCAGGAACAGTGTGGCCAGCAGGAGCAGGGAGGTCATTCTGCCCCTGTACACTGCACTGGTTAGGCCGCACCTTGAGTACTGTGTCCAGTTCTGGGCCCCTCAGTTTAGGAAGGATGTTGACTTACTGGAACATGTCCAGAGAAGGGCAGCAAAGCTGGGGAGGGGTCTGGAGCACAGCCCTGTGAAGAGAGGCTGAGGGAGCTGGGGTTGCTTAGCCTGGAGAAAAGGATACTCAGGGGAGTCCTTACTGCTCTCTACAACTGCCTGAAGGGAGGTTGTAGATAGGTGGGGGTTAGTCTCTTCTCCCAGGCAACGAGCACAGGAACACGAGGACACAGTCTGAAGCTGCACCAGAGAAGGTTTAGGCTGGAGGTTAGGAGGAAATTCTACACAGAGTGATTGCCCATTGGAATGGGCTGCCTGGGGAGGTGGTAGAGTCACCATCACTGGAGGTGATTAGGAGGAGACTTGATGGGGTGCTTGGTGCCATGGTTTAGTTAATTAGATGGTGTTGGATGATGGGTTGGACACAATGATCTTGAAGGTATCTTCCAACCTGGTTTATTCCCTTCCCTTCCCTTCCCTTCCCTTCCCTTCCCTTCCCTTCCCTTCCCTTCCCTTCCCTTCCCTTCCCTTCCCTTCCCTTCCCTTCCCTTCCCTTCCCTTCCCTTCCCTTCCCTATTCCCAATCACACTACAGCATCATATGGGTCTGCAAGGCAGCTTGTTGATCTCCTAACCAAACAACACTGGCCTCAAGCACCTATAACCTTGCTATTATTTCCTCATCTACAGCTTCCTGCAGCTGCAAATCATTTGTCACATTGGTCAATAAAGTTCTCACTGTGTCTGCAGTTTGTATGCCCTCTGTCAGAGCTGTAACTGAAGCAGCTGGGGATGCTAATATTATCACAGCTGATATTAGAGCAAACATTAACCATCCCACAAATCTTTTTGCCCTTTATCTAGAATCCTTTAGTCCCTGGTCTAATAGTCTGGTAACATGATCCAATCCATTCTCACTCTCCCACCCTCTTGTCATAGTCACTGGGATCCATGCCTCTGCCCTTCTTCGGAAGGGAATGATCATGCTCCACTGATCAATGTCCTTATTGTAATGGGTTGGGGCAGACCCCTCCCCACCAGGGGCAGAAATAAGGACTCAGACAAAGGGATTGCAGAAGTGGAAAGCTGACAGAAGATCTCCAAGGGCTTCCAAACACCTCCCTGAGATCCCCTCTGCACCCTCCAAAGATTCTGAAAATCAATCCTAGAACTCTCCAGGGCCCCCCAAACACCTAACATCCCTTGGCAGAATGAAAAAAACACTGAGATGTCCCTGAGAACCTCACTTTGACCTCCCTGAACTGGGCACACAGCTGCAGCCCCATTCCTAGGGGGCAAATGCCCTCAGCATTTGGGCATTGTGGGCAGGGATGTCTAAGACACAAACAAACAGGCAGGATTTGGGTAACTTTGGCCTTGTATCAGCACAACTGGGCAATGGACAGAGGGATTTTTACCCCAGGGAGACATAAATTGGGGAAGAACCAGACAAACCCTGGTAAAGCTCAGCCCAGCTCCAAGGGCAGTGCTTACTCAGCACTGCAATTGTTCTCATCAGCACTAATTGCTGTTCAGAAGGGCAGGAGGTGTTTGTTCCTGCTGGAGCCCCTAGCCTCTGACAAATGCAGAGGAAAAAGGAGGTGACTTGGTGGTGGAAAGGCCCTCTCAGAGGAATCATGATTATCCCAACAGATTCTGGGTGACTCTATGCCTCCCCTCCAGTGTGGGCTGAGCTCTGGTGTGGGTGGCACAGTGCACGTTGAGGTGGCCTTTCTGAGTGAAACTCTTGCCGCAGTCAGGACATGTGAAAGGTTTGTCTCTGGTATGCACACGACGGTGCTGGATTAGCTTAGACCTGCAGGTGACGCTCTGGTCGCAGTCAGCACAGCTGTAGGGTTTCTCACCGCTGCGGATGAGTTGATGCCGGATGTATGAGGTGCTCGTGGTGAAGCTCTTGCCGCACACAGCGCAGGGGAAAAGATGCTCTCCGGTGTGGATGCGGCGGTGGATGCTGAGGCTGGAGCTGTGTTTGAATTTCTTGCCGCAATCCAAGCAGCTGAAGGACTCCTCAGTGCCATGCACACTGCGGTGCTGGCGAAGGGTGGCGCTGTGAGTGAATGTCTTGCCGCAGTCCTTGTAGGTAGAGGACTTCTCAGTGGTGTGGGTGAGGTGGTGTTGCCCGAGATGAGAGCTCCGGCTGAATCTCTTCCCACAGCTGTCACAACTGAAGGGCTTCTCACCTGTGTGGGTGAGGTGGTGTCGCCTGAGATGAGAGCCCTGGCTGAACCTCTTGCCACAGGTCTCACAACTGAAGGGCTGCTCACCAGTGTGGGTGCGGCGGTGGATGCTGAGATCAGAGCCCCGTGTGACCCTCTTGCCACAGGTCTCACAACTGAAAAGCTGCTCACCATGCTCCATCTTGTAATCTTTTTGCTCCTCCTCCCACTCCTCCACTCCCTTGGTGCTGCACTTGGGTTTATTCCAACTTGATCTCTGGGTGATTCTTATCCTCCCACCTCTTGTCTGGGTCCTTCTGTGAGGCCATACTGTGGCAGGAAGGGGTCACAGCTGTGCAATAGGGAAGATGGAAGCACCTGAGCCCAGGACCTCAAACTCTCAGATCCTGCTAGGGTCATGACAGTCCCTGACTCCCAGCACCAGATGGAGGAAAGAATGCAGAGGAGACCTCAAACCTTCAGTTTCTGCCACAGTGTGGGCACAGACCTCTAATACCTGGGCTGAGACCCCAGGTTCCTGTGATCAGTGCCCTGAGGTACCCTGGGACTTACAAGTGGTCTTGTCCCACTCTCCTCGAGCCTGGGGGCATTGGAAGGGTGGTTCCTGGCCCAGGCCCTGTCCTTTGATCTCCCCTGGATCAAACAATGGAGGCAGCAGCACTGACTAAGGAAAACCAAACCACCTCCAACCTTCTCCCACCACCCTCCAGATCCCAACCCCCAAACATCACCTCCTGCTCACAACTGACCCCCAGCAGCCTGGAGCATTCCTCAACTCCCACAACACCTGATGTGCCTCAGAGCTCCTGAAGAGGTGAAATATGCTGGACAGGAGGAGGTGGAGGAGGCTGGGAGCTGCCCTGGGGGCCTAGGATCCTGCTGTTGCCCCACTCTGGGTTTCTTACCTTTGGGCTGCTCCAAGGGGCAGATCTGCAAACTCTGCTCTTCCACAGCACACAGGGGCAGGGATGAAGGAGAGAGGACTCAGCCCCTGACAGAGACAAGCAAAGGGCTCAGAGGAGAGCACTGACCTGCAAGAGATGGCTCAGCACTGCCCACAACCAGGCAGCACAGCTCAGCCTTGCTGGGGGCAGCTCCCAAGCCCAGCAGCACAGCCACAGCACACAGCCAGCGCTGATCAAGATGGGAGGCCTCAACAACTGCAGACTCAGCTCCTTGCCCAGCACACAGCCCCCAGCACACAGCTGCAGGCCAGCACCACAACACAGCTGCCTCCACATAGCCTCTCCCAGGCCTTGCCTAAAGCTTCCTCCCACTGCCTGCCCAGGCCTCTGCTGCCTGCACCTGCATTTGCCAGCACATCTTGCTGTGGACCCAGCTCTCCTCCCTGGCCCTAACCCCACCACACCCACTCTGTGCTCACCTCTGCCCTGCACACACCTCTCTGCTGCTCACTCCCCAACAGAAGATCACAGCAGCCCTCAGGACACAAAGGGAGCTTCATGATCTCTGCAGATGCAGCAAAGAGGGAAGGGACTTGGGCAGCTTCCTGCTAAAAGTCTTCAGCCCTCACTGGGATGCTGGAGGAGTCTCTGCCTCCTGCCCAAACCTCACACCTCCAGCACCCTTCACACACCTGCAGCCCAAAGACACTCACTGGAAAGGGTTTGGCTTCCTTCTCTCCCTGACCATTTCTCTCACCTTGCTCTTTGCAGCTCTCCTGGAGCTGCCACTCCACATCCCCAAGAGAAAAGGAGGTTGGATGGGAGGGCACAGTGCCCAGGGGCTGCTGTTCATCTCCCAGCTGAACCATGCAGAGCTGCAGCACAATTCACTCCTTTCACCTCCTCAAATGCTGCCAGATTCTGCCATGCCCTGCACACACATTTGCCACCTGGGCCCTGCATCCTCTCCCCTTCTTGGGGGGACAAGGCCTAATTCCTGCCTGGCCATTCCCAGGCCCTTTCCTCATTCCCAGCCCATCCATGTCCCTGCTGCTTTGGCTGTCCCTTGGCCCTGGGTCCCCCACCTCCACTGCCACTGCAGCTGGAAGGGTGGAGTGGGAAATGCTGTGGCTCAGAAAGCATCTAAGGAACTGGGCTAGAAGCAGCATGTGGTAGGTTGAGAGAGGGCTTAGCTCTCCCTCCTCCACAGAGTAAGAAACCACAGCTAACTCAGTCGAAGAGCAAAAGCTATATATTTACAAGCATATATGGAAAGCAGGTTATATATAACACAATATATACAGGTATTTACAATATATACACAGAAATACACAGCAAAGACAAATAACACAACAAAAATCCCTCCCTCTGGGAGGGATCCCCTCTTTGGAACCCCCTCTCTCCCCCCCTTACCTCCCTTTTTCCCCAAAAAGGGGTTAGAGAGAGAGAAAGGCAAGTTACTAAGGAAAAGAGTTGTTAGCAAGCTTCAAAAGCCCATGCAGGATTAGTGTTTGCTTATCTGAAGGCCAAGTCCAGCAGTTCGCAGAAGAAGCAGGCAGGGAGAACAGGCTGAAACACCAAACTCCCCCAACTCCCAAACCGAACTGAACTGAGGAAAAAATTTTCCAACCGCTTCACAATCTAAAGCTGAATTTTTGTTTATCAACCAATGAAATTCGTTTAGAATATCAGAATGTTTTGGTTCTAGTACCAAAAACATTAGCCAGTGTGTTCCAGCAGTGTTTGTTCTTAAAGGCACAGCCTCAAACGACCACACAGCAGCACAAGAATGGAAGGGGCCTGAGACTAAAGGCTGGGATCAGCTGGAGGGCTGAAAGAACAGCACCAAGCCAAGGGGGGGTTACAGATGAGGGCTGGCGAGGGACCCTGCAGCCACCTCAGGCAGCAACTGAGGAGAGCAAGGGGGACAGAGAGGGAGTGAGACCTCAGGTGACTCCTGCTATGGGGGATGGCTGGGCTGTGTGGCTAGGAACCCTGAGTGCCTGCTTGGGCTGTGCTGGATGTCAGAAGGGCTCAGGGGACTGTCCTGAGCCAGGCAGGGTTTGGGGCTTTGAGCTTCTGGGGTCAGCTGCTGCCAGCACCATTGGAGGTAGGAGCCAGGCAGAGCCTCACAGCTGCTGAACTAAGCCCTCCCACCCCCTGCAGCCTTCTCCCTCCATCTCTCCATGCATTGCTCCAGTTCCACTCACTTGCTGCACACTTAGAGTCCCCAGGACCCCAGCAAGCCCCCAAGGCTGATCTACACAGCCAGCAGGCCCCAACAGAAGCACCTGGATGAAAGCATGGAGGAGAATCCCTGTGGTGGGTGGAAGGCACTGGGATGTCTTACACCAGAGAGCAGAGACCTCCAGAAGGGACAGCAGAGTCCAGAGGGACACCACAAAGTGTCATCTATCTCAATTCATTCCCACAAGGCCTGCAACCCACTCTCTACAAGGAACAGCACAGGCTCTCCAACCTCCTTTGCCCTTCCTCTCTGCTCCCAGTAACATCTTCTGGGATCTCT